>NC_057796.1:300414435-300426080 GCF_018294505.1 Triticum aestivum
TATTTTCACAATAAGTACCCCTGTTCATAGCATCATAACTCCTTGCATGTAGCTCCTTTTCGCGCGTGTAATATGTCAAATTGTTCGCCTCGTGATGCTCTACATTTTGTTCAATTTCACCATGTTCATTAGAGATCATCTTGATGCCCAAATCTCTGTTGCAAGAGGGCTAGTTGCTGTTATCTGCTGGTTCTTAACAGAACTTGGAGATTTGTCATTTTTGTATCATTTAATCTGTGCATCTTATGGGCATGAGCTCTACATGTGTTTTGTTGTATGCCATGCCATCTTTCCAGTGGTGTATGCCATGTATTTTTGTGATCTATGTGGTGACTAGCACAAGCATGCAAACTAGGCCCCGTAATGTTTCTGATTTCAGGGACTTAGTAATTCTAAGTCTTTGTCTGCTGTTATTTTGTTGCCATGTAAACTTGATGCTACAGAGAGATCCATGCATATTTTGGAGATGTTCAGTAAGGATGTTTTGTAGATATTGTTGTAATTGATCCATTCCTGCCCTTGTTTTCAATTATGGAGTACCATAGCATGACTCAATCTTGCTCTACTTTTGCTATAAAATACTTCTGGCAGATTCTTAACATGATATACATTTTTGCCAAGCTTATTGTAGTTGATCCATACATGCTATGCATTTGTTCTTGCCATGGATAGCTTCATAAACATTCCATCTTTCTGTAGGTATGCTTGTTTTGTCATCAATTGCCTTGTGGTGACTGCATCAAGCTCACAAACATGCCTTCATATTGTTGTTTCTGCCATGCTCTGTTTTCTGCCAAGTCTGAAACCTGATAACGAAACTTGCTATGTTTACATGGTTTCCATCATATCTTCTGGTCCTATTTGGCTTATGGTCATTAAGGGACTTTTGTCATGTGCTTTTAGTAGAACACTTCCATGCCTTGCTTTGCTATGTTAAGTTCCTGTAGCATGTTGATTTCGTGCTCTGAACATTGCTACCTGATACTGTTTTCTGCCATGTCCAGTAATTTCACCAAGTCTGTGAACCTGTTATCTTTTGCACTTTTGCCATGCTTGTTTGAGCTTGTTATGTTGTGAACTAGCCGTAGCTCATTGTTAATCTTTTGTCAAGAATCTCCTGTAGATTATTGCCATATGCTTTGTTGCTATGTTGGAGTGCTGTAGCATTGTTACTTGTTGCATTCTAAGTGCTATCATGCTGTTAATCGCATATTCGTGTCATTTTTGTTTTGCTTGCCATTTGCAAACCGTGCATCCGTTTCCGGTGACCTTTATATCGATTTCGACCGAAATCATCTCATCTTTCCAGTGGCATGCTTGGTTTGCCAAGTTACTGCCTTGTGCATCATTTTCCTTCCGGAGCACGCATATGCATCGCATATCATATCTTGCATATCATACATGTTTTGCATCATGTTGCTTGTGCATTTCTCGTGATTGATTGTGGTTCCGTTGCTTGTGTTCTTGTCTTGGGTAGAGCCGGGAGACGAGTTCGTGAACGAGGAACCTATTGAGTACGCTTACGAGTTTCAAGCTTTCGACAACTCTGAAAACCTTGCAGGCAAGATGACCACCCCTCGAAATCACTTCTATCTTTGCTTTGCTAGTTGTTCGCTCTATTGCCATGCTGCGCTACCTATCACTTGCTATATCATGTCTCCCATTTTGCCATGACAGCCTCTAACCATCCTTTCCTAGCAAACCGTTGTTTGGCTAAGTTACCGCTTTTGCTCACCCTTCTTATAGCGTTGCTAGTTGCAGGTGAAGTTGAAGTTTGTTCCATGTTGGAACATGGATATGTTGGGATATCACAATATCTCTTATTATATTAATGCATCTATATATATTTGGTAAAGGGTGGAAGGCTCGGCCTTATGCCTGGTGTTTTGTTCCACTCTTGCCGCCCTAGTTTCTGTCATACCGGGATTATGTTCCTTGAGTTTGCGTTCCTTACGCGGTCGGGTGATTTATGGGACCCCCTTGACAGTTCGCCTTGAATAAAACTCCTCCAGCAAGGCCCAACTTTGGTTTTACCATTTGCCACCTAAGCCTTTCCCCCGGGTTTTCGCGAGCCCGAGGGTCATCTTATTTTAACCCCCCGGGCCAGTGCTCCTTCGAGTGTTGGTCCGAACTGAGTAGACTGCGGGGCCCCCTCTTGGAAACTCGAGGTCTGGTTTTACTCGTAGGATGTCTCATCCGGTGTTTCCCTAAGAACGAGATATGTGCAGCTCCTATCGGGATTTGCCGGCACATCGGGCGCCTTTGCTGGTCTTGTTTTACCATTGTCGAAATGTCTTGTAAACCGGGATTCCGAGACTGATCGGGTCTTTCCGGGAGAAGGTTTATCCTTCGTTGACCGTGAGAGCTTATGATGGGCTAAGTTGGGACACCCCTGCAGGGTATTATATTTCGAAAGCCGTGCCCGCGGTTATGAGGCAGATGGGAATTTGTTAATGTCCGGTTGTAGAGAACTTGTCACTTGACCCAATTAAAATACATCAACTGCGTGTGTAGCCGTGATGGTCTCTTCTCGGCGGAGTCCGGGAGGTGAACACGGTCTGAGTTATGTATGACGTAAGTAGGAGTTCAGGATCACTTCTTGGTCATTGCTAGATGACGACCGTTCCGTTGTTTCTCTTCTCGCTCTCTTTTGCGTATGTTAGCCACCATATATGCTTATTGCCGCTGCAGCTCCACCTCATTACACCATCCTTTCCTATAAGCTAAATAGTCTTGATCTCGCGGGTGTGAGATTGCTGAGTCCTCGTGACTCACAGATTCTACCAAAACAATTGCAGGTGCCGACAATGTCAGTGCAGATGATGGGATCGATCTCAAGTGGGAGTTCGATGAGGAACATGGTCGTTACTATGTGTCTTTTCCTGATGATCATTAGTGGAGCCCAGTTGGGACGATCGGGAATCTAGCATTTGGGGTTGTCTTATTTTCATCTGGATTTTGACCGTAGTCGGTCTATATGTGTGTATTTTGGATGATGTATGTAATATATTTATGTATTGTGTGAAGTGGCGATTATAAGCCAACTCGTTATCCCATTCTTGTTCATTACATGAGATTGTGTGAAGATGACCCTTCTTGCGACAAAACCACTATGCGGTTATGCCTCTAAGTCGTGCCTCGACACGTGGGAGATATAGCCGCATCGTGGGCGTTACATCCTCATCGTGTACTATTTTTCCCCATCTTCTTTTCAGATAGTTAACATTTTATCTCACCGCATAGATTTGTTGCAAAATAAATGTCAAAATCTACTAAAAATGAAATAGCACAAAATATTATCTATAGCATCCAAATTTTCAATTTGGATGTTAATCATTAGATCATCATATGCAAATCATATTTATTTGCATTTTGGTTGTGATCCTAGAAATCTTAAGCAACTCAAGGAACCAAGGAGAGAGTTGGAGTTTTCTTGAAATTTTCATATTTGAATTTATTTCAAATTTGAAAGAAGGATCAATTTGATTTTAATATTTTCTCTCCAATTATTTCCAACAACAAAAATAAATGAGAGAAGATAAAATGACTTATTCAACAAAAGAGAAATATTGGAGAAGAAATTTTAAAAGCAAAATTATTATTTTATTTGTATTTTATTTGCTATTTTATTTGAATTAGAGAAAACTTGCATTTTGGAAAATTGCATTTTAGTCCAGAAAAATGTTCATCTTGTCCTAAATATTAGGTTTGTACGGTGAAAATTGTTTCTGGAATTTTTATATTTTTTGTTTTATTAGGATTTTTTTATTCATGGTGAAATTTATTAAAAAAATAAAAAAATCCTGGGCCGGCCCAGCCGACCGCCGCCTCCTCCCTCCGTGTCGCCGCCGGACTCCAGGAGGAGTCCGAGCCGGACTCGCCGCCGCCGCCGTTGCCCCTCGCCCAAGCCCCCCTCCCCGAGGCTTTATAAGCCGAGGCCCCGGCCCCCTCTCTCCTCACCACCACCGCCGCCGCCTCCCGCAGTAATAGCAACAGCAGCCGCAGCCGCCGCTGACGCCGCTTGCGCCGCGCCGTCGCCCCGCCGCCTCCCGCCGCTCGCACTGCTACGCCGCCACTCCTCGTCGCCGACAGCCACCGCACGCCGTCGATCCAATCTCGACGCCGACCCCGTTGACCGGTAAGAACCGGTAGGTTCTTTTGGTTTTTTTTTTGTTTTTGTCGGTTTAGTTTTATATCAGGTTTTTGTTTTTGTTTTAGTTTAATTAGTAAATGTTCACTCGTTAGTTTCTGTTAATGAACGCTTTCATTCGTTTAGTTCTGTTAGCGAACGTTCGTTCGTTAGATTTTTCTTTTTAGTTTTATTTTCAGCCAGGGACCTATCTTCAATTGTTTTTATCGCAGATTAATCCGTGATCTTCAAATCCTCGCTACTTTTTGCTCGTTTGTGCAAATCCAGTGAAACCAACGCCAAAACCTTCGTCTTGTTTACCTCTATTCAGATAAACAACTTCAACATGATTTTGATAATTTAAAATTTGGTTTCAAGGAGATTTGAATTTAAACTTCTTTTGATCGCAGTTTGAGTTTCGTAGCTCTAATTCGATTGATTCTTTTTGCAAATCGAAGCTCTTCACTTGTACTTTCCGTTTAGATCTTTTATTTCAAGGTTTACCTTTGCATCTTATGCTTGAGTGCTTATGTATGCTATTGTTTGATCACGATAGAGTTTCCGGAGTGCGAGGCTTGCTACTATGAATCACTAGGGTTTCCAAATCGTCAGCAAGGCAAGTAACACTTGAAAAAGAAAGGAGGTAGAAATTTTTTTGGATTTATGGTTAAAGAAGAAAACAGGGGTTCTGTTGAATTTCAAGTATTCAGTTTCACCAATAAGATACGGAGACTTGCTTCACATTTGGAATTACTATGCATTAGTTTCAACCCTCAAACATTGCATGAGTAGGAGCTGATTAACATGTGGGTATTGGGAAGTAGTTGATGAGGTAGAACCTAATGTCTTTATTCAAACCTTGGGAGTTACTATGTTATGCTTATTCTGCTATGCTATGCTCGTAGACGTGGTTTGGTGTGAGAGAATTCATGACAGATGTGAGTATTATATGAAATAAGGGATAACTTAAGGTGGCTACTTTAATACACATCTGGGTGGATTGTTGGTGGGCACATGGGGAATCCAGTGTTGTCCAAGGAGATCCCGGGGAATCCGTGTGATCATCCTATGGTTAGCCACCCAGGATCAAAGGGATCATAAGATTATTCATGCTAGAAACTTCCGTGTGCAGCCACAAGCCATTATGGGCTCTGGCATAGTTGAGTATGTTGTGTGACCTCTTTCATTGGTAGACTAGCAGATGTAGAGGATGTAGGTGGTACGGTCTACCTGTCGGAAGAGTTCATGCTTTTGAAAGACTGTGTCTCGGTCATCCATTTCTCAAACATCATGTAGTGCGAGAAATTCAATGGAGGAGATCGAGTTTTGTGGGGAAAAGTGCGCAAACCTCTCCAAAGTGTACAATCTAATCATGGTTAGCCGTGTCCCCGGTTATGGACATCTTGAGTATCTGGTAATTGAATTATTATGTTGATCTCAACACTTTATTTAATTAATTTGATTGGGTTAATGATCATTGTTTTGGGATTGAGATGGGGTTATCATTCTCAATTTTTATCAACAAACTTTGTAGTTAAATAAAATATATTTCTTTGTAGTAGGGAAAAACTAGCTTTATGCAAAAGATAACCATAGAGCCTCCACCAGCCATATATGCATGTAGTGATAGCTATTATTTGTTCATTGCTCTATAGTGTTATCTTGCCAGCATATTCCATGTGCTGACCTACACGGCTGCAACATATCATGTTGCAGAGTTTTCAGACGAAGAGTAAGGTGCGTTAGGTCGTTGTCGTGCACTCAGCTATGCCGTTGGAGTTGATGGACTCATTTATCTTCGATGCTTCCGCAGTTATCTTACTTAGATGGCCTTCACCCATATTATTGTAATAAGTACTCTCTTTGAGATACTCGATGTAATAAGTGTGTGATTGAACTCTGTTATAAATCCTCGAGTACTGTGTGTGTCAGCATTACCGACCCAGGAATGACACTTATGCACAGAGATTTGACAGCCTGAGGTCGAATCGCTACATTATCAATAAAACCAATTCATTGATACCAACAAATCCATTTGTTGTCGATAAACATATATCTCATCACATACATAATGCTAGTTAAAATGACAAAATCCTCTCCATCGAAATTAGTGCTACTATATTCTCTCAAGAAAGAAAAATTGACTCACGCTAATAAATTTTATCAACAACAACTATTACCTGTATATGTTTGCATAACCCATAAATAGAGCCATGTATCGGTCATATCTCTATAGTAAATTACTTCCTGTTTGATCTAAGAATGGGTGAATTTAGAATTTGCCTACATTTCCATCGCGCATGAATAGACACCATGGTTTACATTGACCATTAATTGATACCTCCACACCTTTTTATTTACTAATATAGAAAGTATTTGCAATTGTGCTTCTTTCATTCTCTATAAATATCACCTTATCTACCACAACATAAGTACCCCCAAACTATCATCATTCTACCTCCCACCTATTAACCACCAGCGTGGACCTAAATCACGTCCTCAAGGCAGCTCACCCCAGGAATCATGGATGATGAGGTAATTCCACAATTCGATTGTGGTTTCATTCTTCTTTCTAGTTTCTTTCTTCTGACCTATGTTGGGATTTAAGCAGATTTTTGTCAAAACCTATTCTTTCTAGGGTGACTAATAATAGGATCGTCTTTCTCTCTAAAGAAAATGGATCAACTATAGAAATGAATGCAACAAATTTCTCGAGAGATTTTTGAGTTTAGTTTGCGCTGCTTGCTAGTGGATGTCCTTGGGATGTTTTGTGGGCCCTCACATTTTTCTCCCAAGGCCCCATGATATTTTGAAACAACTTTGTGCTTGGTTGGCTTCGAGCTTTTTCCTGTCATTCCAGTGAATCCGGGGACTCTGAGGCGACTAGGGTTTCCCCAACACTGCCACCCCCTTCACCCTCTCCCTCTCATGTTGCCATCGGAGGTGTTCATAGGGAAATCTTGCATGCTTGGCGATGAAGGTCGTGGTGAGGTTTTTGCTACTTCATTCCCTTGCAGACCACCCAAGACACCTAGGAGGCACCCTAATTGGCAAGGTAGCGTGCGTTGGATGTGCTAGACAGCTACCTTTTCTACACGAGTGGCTAGGATTTGGTTGGTTGTGTTCTCGACCCAGATTTCCCCCCTTTGCCTCCAGATTAGAAGGTCAAGATCATATCCTCAACTCATTCGCCCCCGCACCTGCCTTGTCTATCTTGCAGCCTTGATCGGTTGATCAAGTGCTAGCAGGGGTTAGTGGTGTAAGGTCGAGTCTAGAGCAATCCTCGGTTGGTTCTCTAGACACTACGACATGATTGTGTGTGTGTGTGCGCGCGCGTTAATTTTCTCCCTAGAGGCACCATTGAGGTCTCCCCTCTCCAGCCTGATCCGGAGCTCTAGCAAAATCCCAAAACCGGTCTCGGGTTGGGCGGCGATGGCGCCTTGTGTGTTGTGACCTCATTGGACCTCCCGTGGACGTATGGTTCTTTGGGAGAGTGGCACTGGGGTTGTTGGGTGCTCCTTAGTTCTGAGTCCGAACATCAATTTTTTGTGGAGGTTGGCAGTTACAGATAGTTCTCACTCTTTTTGGATTGTTGTTCTTTGGTGGCCAGGGGTGTGGTTGTGACCCACCGACTCCTCGCCTCCGTACTAAGGCGGAAGGGGATAGGGTTCCCCTACCATTGATGCGAGCATAATGAGCGCCATAGATTTTGACCAATGCTTGCAAAATTTTACCATGGCTAATGTGCACTATATTTTGAAGTGAAGGGAGTAACAGTTCATATGTGGTTCAGTTTATCATACTATAGCAAATATGTTGCTCGAATTATAATTTGTTTAAACACCAAGCTATTGCAAGGAAATCTTTTTTGTTTACTAACGACCCTTATGATTAGGATAAATGGATGAAGTACAGGAGGTCTGTCAACAAGTTGGCAATATGGAACTTGAGAAAATTCTATGCGTGCTTTCCATTTCTTCTTATTTTTACTTCATCAGATAACTCATCGGATTTCATAACCATCTACATTTATTCTTACTTCAACAGAAAACTCATCGGATTTCCAAACCATATAATTTCCAATCCGTACTTCATATAATTCTTTTGTCTTACCTGATACAAGAAACAACAAGTGCATGTGTCACCCCTAACTAACTTCTGATGATTTGACAGACGCAACAAGGTTTGAAGTACTACTTCAGCATGTGCATGGGCCGATGCTACAAATGTGTGAAATGTCTCAAGATTCCAGTGAAGGGGAGTTTGAGACGATCCGCAAGAGCTTTAATTGTCAAGGACTCATTGTTTTACGACACATACCCTAGTGCCCGACGCTCTGGCAATAGCCAGAGGACATTTCACATGGCAGCAGCCGCATCTGGGTCATGGAGGAGACAATCATCCTGCGGTCGCGCCTAGAAATGGAGAGACTCGTGATCATGTAGGATGGCCTATCCAAGATGTATAACCAACTCTTGGTGCCAAAGAGGAAGCGAGCGTGGGCCGACGTCAATGATGAGATGTTCATGCAGGACAACTCGCTGTATACAGCAAAGCTATCGACGTCGAAGCTCTACTTTGTCATGCTCAAGAACGTTAAGCAGACCGTGTGAAAGAACTTATTGTCGACGGCTGCAAAGGGTAAGAGATAATGGTTCGAGGAGATGGATGTGTCGGATTCTGATTACTTCTACTATACAAGTCGTAGTGGCAGCAGATAGGTAATGTGGAAGTATCAACTCTATGGACGCCGATGTGTCATGCATGGTGCTTAATAATGTGATATTTCTGCATCACATTGTTTGATCCTCTATTGTTTTGAATGTGAGTTGTTAATTAATCATTCATGTTTTGAATCAAATTGTTCACCTTCATTACACATGCCTTTTTGTATGTAACATTTATAGTAAAATTTTCACTTTTTATGTGTTTGTCATATTTACAATTAGCAAAATTAACTTTTATGTGTACACCACATATATAGTCAAACTAAATAAATATGACCAAGTGTATGTCGCATTTATAGTGAACTAATTTACTTTTGATGTCCATATTTCTAAGTTATGTCCGTGACCTCAACAGAGTTATGTTGCATTAATTGTAGTCATATGATTCATAATTAACCATGAATGTCGCTCTTAACATAAGATATTTAAGCATTTGTTGTAGATTTTTTTCATAAAACTTTTGAGGCATATGTCTAGTAGACTCATTTGTGAAGAATAGAAATGGTCCTCATCGATAGCGTGTACTATTTATTATGCCCATCTTCTTTTCAGAATAGTTAACATTTTCATCTCACCGCATAGATTTGTTGCAAAATAAATGTCAAAATCTACTAAAAATGAAATAGCACAAAATATTATCAATAAAACCAATTCATTGATTCCAACAAATCCATTTGTTGTCGATAAACATATATCTTATCACATACATAATGTTAGTTAAAATGACAAAATCTTCTCCAACGAGATTAGTGCTACTATATTCTCTCGAGAAAAACAATTTGGCTTACGATAATACATTTTATCAATAACAACTATTACTTGTATATGTTTGCATAACTCATAAATATAGCTATGTATAGGTCATATCTCTATAGTAAATTACTTCCCGTTAGATCTAAAAATGGGTGAATTTAGAATTTGCCTACATCTCCATCGCCGCATGAATAGACACCATGGTTTACATTGAACATTAATTGATACCTCCACACCTTTTTGTTTACCAATAGAGAGAGTATTTGCAATTGTGCTTCTTTCATTCTCTATAAATATCACCTTATCTACCTCAACATAAGTACCCCCAAACTATCATCATTCTACCTCCCACCTATTAACCACCACCGTGGACCTAAATCACGTCCTCAAGGAAGCTCACCCCAGGAATCTTGGCTGATGACGTAATTCCACAATTCGATTGTGGTTTCATTCTTCTTTCTAGTTTCTTTCTTCTGACTTAGGTCGGGATCTAAGCAAAGTTATGTCAAAACCTATTCTTTCTAGGGTGACTAATAATAGGATCGTCTTTCTCTCTAAAGAAAATGGATCAACTATTGAAATGAATGCAACAAATTTCTCGAGAGATTTTTGAGTTCAGGCTGCGCTGCTTGCTTGTGGATGTCCTTGGGATGTTTTGAGGGCCCTCACATTTTTGTCCCAAGGCCTCTTGATATTTTGGTACAACTATGTGCCTGGTTGGCTTCGAGCTTTTTCCTATCATTCTAATGAATCCGGGGACTCTAAGGCGACTAGGGTTTCCCCAACACTGCCACCCCCTCCCTCTCATGTTGCCACCGGAGGTGTTCATTGGGGAAGCTTGCGTGCTTGGCGATGAAGGTCGGGGTGAGGTTTTTGCCGCTTCATTCCCTTGCAGACAACCCAGGGCATGTAGGAGGCACCCTAGATGGCAAGGTAGCATGCGTCAGATGTGCTAGACAGCTACCTTTTCTACACTAGTGGCTAGGATTCGATTGGTTGTGCGCTCGACCCAGATTTCCCCCCTTCCCCTCCAGATTAGAAGGTCAAGATCATATCCTCCTCAACTCATTCGTCCCCATAGATGCCTTGTCTATCTTGCAGCCTTGGTTGGTTGATCAGGTGCTAGCGGGGTTGGTGGTGTAAGCTCGAGTCTAGAGAAATCCTTGGTTGGTTCTCTGGACACCGTGACACGATTGTGTGTGTGTGTGTGTCTGTGTCTGTGTGTGTTAATTTTCTCCCTAGAGGCACCATTGAGGTCTCTCCTCTCCACGCTGACCCGGAGCTCTAGCAAAATCCCAAAACCGGTCTCAGGCTGGGCGGCGATTGTGACGCCCCTGATTCGACCGTACACTAATTATACAGGCAAATGTGTATGATCAAGATCAGGGACTCACGGGAAGATATGACAACACAACTCTAGACACAAATAAAATAATACAAGCTTCATATTACAAGCCAGAGGGCTCGAATAAAGAAGCTCGAAACACAAGCGTCAGCGGAAGCAACAATATCTGAGTACAGACATCAAGTTAACACTACTAGGAAAAGGGCTATAGATGGAATGGCCACTAATGGCGCACCAAACATGTGGTGCGCCATTGCTATGTAGCAGTGGTGCACCATATGCTGGTGCGCCATTAGTGTGAAATACACTAATGGCGCACCAGACACACGGTGCGCCATTAGTAACAAATTTTATTTTTTTTTATTTTGCCAGACATACTAATGGCGCACCAGGACATAGTGCGCCATTACTAGTTGTAACTAGTAATGGCGCACCAGCAACATAGTGCGCCACTACAATATTTTTTTATTTTTTACTTTTTTGCAAAACTACTAATGGCGCACCTGGGGCAGTTGGTTGATACGTGGGACGCCGCAGAGAAAGAATATTTCCCTATGAGAGCCGCACTGCTCACGACGGTGCACGACTATCTCGGTTTCGGATATCTCGCGGGGCAGGTGGTTTCGGAGAGAAAGAATATTTCCCTCCCCCGCTCCACCGGCCGCCGCCGCCGACCCCCGGCCCGCACCCT
>NC_057796.1:300426265-300427049 GCF_018294505.1 Triticum aestivum
CTCCACCGGCCGTCGCCGACGACTCCCCGCACCCTCCCCGGCCCGCTCCACCGTCACAAATGAATGCAACTAAATTTGCAAAAAAAAGCAAATTTGATTATATTTTCAAATAACAAATTTGATGATATTTTTTAAAAAAATCATTACTGTTTTTATAAAAAAATATTACTGTTATGATTTAAACAAGTTTGAACATATTTAAACACAAATAAATATCAAACAGCATTTTAAATGCATAAAAACAAAAATTGGGGAGACTGGGAATCGAACCCAGGACCTCCTAGTGTGTGTGCTGCGTGCTGACCAGTCGGGCTAGTGGGCATGTTCTGATGGAGATAGGGTTAGGTGGAATATAACCTGACCAGTCGGGCTAGTAAGTAAAACAAAATTCTAATGGCGCACCAGGGGGAGGTGCACCATTAGAATCGACGTACTTATGGCGCACCAGGGGGAGGTGCGCCATTAGAATCGACGTACTTATGGCGCACCAGGGGGAGGTGCGCCATTAGAATCGACGTACTTGTTCCCCTCGCAGTGGCCTCCCTCCCTCCCTCACCAGATCCCCCACTCGACCCCAACCGTACGCCGCCGCCCCCTTGCTCCGCCCCTCCGTCCGCCACGCCTGCACGTCATCCGCCGCTGTGGTCTTGCGCTGCCTCGACGCCGCCGCCCCGACCCCCGCCGGACTCCACCGCCGCCGCCCCCCACCACTGCAGCTCCCTCGCGCCGCCGCCCCCGCGCCCGCTGCTCCTTCGCCGCCCCGCCCCAGCACGTACGTCCCCTC
>NC_057796.1:300427581-300433427 GCF_018294505.1 Triticum aestivum
AGCTTCTCCTCCTCCTCCTCTCACCACCCGTGCCTTCTTCTGCTCGGAAGGTCAAGAAGGCGGCCAAGGACGCCGACGACATCACGGGCCCCTTCCTCCGGATTGCCGCCTGCAGCCTCCTCGACGCCGGTGTCCTCTAGGTGATTCCTCCTCTCTCCTCCCCTCCTTCCCCCTAGGTTTCTCTCCCCGCCGGCGCCCTCTAGGTGATTCGAGGTGACGCCCCTCACCCCCTAGGTTTCTTCAAGTACATGATAGTATTAGTTTTTATCTCAGTCCTTGTGGTGATGTTTTTGTGTTTGGGGTTAAACATATGGGGTACAAGTACAATGTGGCATCAACAATTTGCAAGGGGCACCAGAGACTCATCATTTGCCAAGAACAGATGTCAGTCATTAGCTTGGCATCATGTAAGAAAATGGCCATAATGTGCCCTGATAATGATGTATTTTGTCATAAAAATATATAGTGGGCTGCCATGATAATGACATGGTCCTCGTTAGTTACATGTATAGGCTTAATTGAGCTGTGGAGTTCTTGTTACCTTGTCTGTCTGTCCTCGTTAGTTACATGTATCTCTCTATTTGTGTTTCTGCGTAACAGGTTCGATCGCGGTTGGAGAAAAATTGAGGCGTTTGTTGGCTCCAAGACAGTGATACAGGTATATACATGTGCTCTGCTTACTTGTTTGGTTTGCAATAGTTATCATCTGACAAAGTATGCTTAGTTGTTTGGTTTGCAACCCATATTTTATAGTTGATAATAAATTTTCCAGATTTGCTTGGTTGCAATCTTTTATCTGAACGCGGTCATTATAAGTTTATAGCTTTCCCACTGTCAGGCTTGTTCCAATAAGTAGATGCACTTGCTCCTTTCTTACATATTTGTGCAATAGTTATCATCAAGTCTACTTCCATGTTGCTGCTAGTAGTAACCTGACAGCACAGCCATACTTAGACCTTCAGAAGGTCAATCTGCAGTTTACTTGACTTTTGAGCCTGCTAGTAGTAACTTGGCAGCCATTCAAGGATGTCTTGGTTGTTCACGAGGCCATCCAATTGTTGTTATGTGATGACCTGATTTCTTGTCTTCCAATGGCATTTGACATTGTGATGACCAACTCATTGATTTATCATACCCATACTAAACAAAGGTTAGGTTCAGAGATAGTGCTGCATTGTTGAGTTTTACTCCTTTTGATGTAGTAAATTTATTGACTGGTGTTTATCTTACCCTGTTCCATTGAGTAGTAAATCATTATTGGCTTGTATAGATGTCAGCATGCTCCCTTTCTACTCATTTTGGAGAACCTGTTCTTCACTTCTAAGAGTTGTTGTATTGACATGGCAACCTTTGTATCTTCCTTTAGTATGGAGTATTAAATTGCCCCCTAGGGTATAAGGTATCATTTGGATGTTCTCCCAGAACAAAATCATGACTTGTGACAATCTAAGGAAAAGGGGGATGGCAAAACCCCTAGAGTGTGTTCATTGCAAAGAGATACAAACTGTATATCATTTATTATTTGAATGTATTGTAGCTAGTAAAATCTGTGAAGATGTTGAAATGCTTTTCTAGGTGCCAATCGTTAACTTTGAATCTATTGCTAAGTTGTGGCTTTGCAATAAAAGATACATTCACTTGAATGCAGTGTGCTTTTTTTCTTTTCCAAAGGAAAAGAAAATGTGGTGTATAACAAATGTATTATTTGGTGGAAATTGAGATATCATATTAATCATTGACAAATTGGCTTTGAACAAATAATCTTAAATCCATGCATACCTACACAATTCATCTATTTGCAATGTGATGTTGTAAGGGTACTAATTGGTCTCTTCTGCTGCTTATCAGAGATGGGGGGAAGCAGCCACCGCCGCTCTGCCTCACCGGAGTACGAGTTGGATGCTTTGGAGTTCTTCAGTGTCATACTTGGGACTTCAGTATCAGCCACGAGGCAGGTATATAAAACGAGAGATCTCCCCTTCACCCATCTCGTTATGATAACTCTGTTGTTTGCTACATCACTCCTTGTCCCAAATTGCAGAGGCTGCCTGACACTTTTATGAACATGCTGGGTGAAGATCCGCCACATAATGTGAAGCTCCGACAGGCCGGCGGCGGGGTTCGTAGGCTGTGGGACGTGGAGTTGGTGATCGAGGAGGGCCACATGTACCTGTGCCGTGGCTGGGAGAAGTTCTACAGTGCCTACGACCTGCGGACCGGGTACTTTCTTCTCTTCAGGTACGACGATGACGCCACAATGCTCATCGTGAAGGTTTTCAACACGACTATGTGTCGCATGCGCTACGCTGACGACGAAGATGCCAGTGTGTTCTGCCTCTTCTTATTCCTCTACATTTGGTTTTGTCTCACATCGATCGTTAACGGCCATTGTTGCATTTGGACGGGCAATGGGAGCAGCAGCAGCAACACTGGCTACAGCCAAAGCAGCAGCGATTCTGGCTTTAGCGAAAGCAGCAGCGATTCTGGCAGCAGCAAAGACAGCAAGAAGGATGATCCGGACTGGAGTGGGGGAGAAGAGGAGCAGAGTGGGGATGAGGAGCTGCAGGATGACGATGGGCATCAGGCTGAGGATGACCTAGCGCTGGTGGTGGCTGACCAAGGGCAAGAGATGGTGGTGGCTGACCATGGGCAAGAGATGGTGGTGGCTGACCATGGGCAAGAGATGGTGGTGGCTGAGGATGACCTAGCGATGGTCGTGCCCGTCCTGCCTGAAGGTGGCCTCGCGATGGTGGTGGTGCCTGACAATGACCACGCACTGGTGGTGGCGCCGGCGATCCCACAGCTGGGCGACATGACCACGCCAACTGTGGTAGAAGACTACATCCCACAGCTGCCTCCACCGCCTCGCCGCTCTTGGCGCATCAGGCTGAGGAAGGAGAAGGAGAAGAACAATGAGAACTGAACTATGTGAAACTTTTGTAATATGGTGTTGGATGGATAACGGTGTTGGATGAACAATGTGAAACTTTTGTAATATGTAACGATGGAACTATGTGTTGGCTATGTATATATGATGAAACTTGTGTGTTGGATATGATTGTTATATGGATGCTTGTTGTATATATGTGTGTTGGATGTCTCATATGTGAAATAGTGACCTGAGATTAAGAAAAAACGATTTTTTAAATGTAACTAATGGCGCACTTCCATCTGGTGCACCATTAGTATACCAGTTACTAATGGCGCACCTGTGGGATACTAATGGCGCACCCGTGGTGCGCCATTACTAAAATATTCTAGTGGCGTGGTGCTAGTGGCGCACCAGTAGTGCGCCATTAGTAGGCAAGACTGGTGCGCCACTAGTAAGCCTTTTTCTAGTAGTGTAAACAAGGCTGCCTTAAGAAGGCAAACACAAAAGCAAGAACGATCGAAGAGGCAAGGCCTCCTACCTGGGACCTCCTAACTACTCCTAGTCGTCGGCGGTCTCCATGTAGTAGTATCCGTCGGCGGTGGCATCTGGCTCCAAGGATCCACCATCTGGTTGCATCAACCGGAAAGAAGAAAGAAGGGGGAATGGGGTAGCAAAGCAACCGTGAGTACTCATCCAAAGTACTCGCAAGCATCAGATCTATGCTAAGTATGCATTGGTATCAAATGGAAGGGTTGTATCTGTGGACTGAACTGCAGAATGCCAGAATAGAGGGGAATGCCTAGCCTATCGAAGACTAGCATCTTCAAGTAGCTCCAAGCATCTTGCAGCATGTAGAAGAGTAAAGAATAGCCGTTTATAATTAACAAACATGTTGTAGTATCAACACCCAGAGATCCTTCCTCGACTCCCTACGAGAAAGGAATCCTGGAGCCACATATCCATCACATGTCTCAAGTAATTAGTTCTAGTTGTAATAGATCGGGATACAAGTCTGAACGTCCATTACCGTGGACACGGTATTCGAATATATATCTTCCCTTCAGGGGTGCACCACGTTACCCAACACGCTCGATCACTCTGGCCGGACACACCTTTCTGGGGTCAATGCCTGGCCTCGGAAGATCAACACGTCGTAGCCCTACCTAGGCTAAGCAGAGAGGTCCCCGCCGGTCTACATCCTAAGCGCCCCGGGGTCTTGGGCCCATCGCCCGTTGCACTCCGGGTCGTTGCGAGCAGGGTGGATACCAGCACCACCTCGGATGGCCAGCACGATCCGACCGTGCCGCAGTGCTGAACTGGACGTCTGACAAAGCTTCGGCTGATACTGCGACGTCGAGGCCCATATCTATTCTCCCGTGGTGGTTAGTGCATAAAGGCCAGAGGCCAATTCAGAAAAAAAATACCCAAACCTGTTAGTGCATTAACAATTAAAGTAGTGACGGCTGTCGGGTCAAGTCCGGAGCTACCACCCCCTCCTGGGTGATACCGCTAAACAGCCAGCCGCCACTGTCACATCGCACGGGTGCTCTCCGGGCCTGCCCGGCTTTCACATCAACTCACGGGTACCCCTCAGGGCCGACCCGACTTCAACAATGGTCTCAAGTAAAGTCAAGGTAACCGTGTGTCCAGACATCAAGGAGAAAACCCGAGGAATCACCCCCGGTGGATTCCACTCAATGTAATCATCAAGGTGAACATAAGAGGGACCACCCTCGAGGTTCACACTTGAGGTGTTGCACGACAGAGCCGTATCGGGAATGGTGAAAGAGGAAATCACCCTCGATGACCACGACCGAATAGCTACACTACAGAATTATCATCAGGAGTGCGTTATGAGCGATCACCCTCGGCAATCGATAGTAGCTCTGCAGAGTCGAGCAACTAAAGGGGCGTGATGTGATGTGAGGTATCGGGCTCTGGTCGTCGATCACGTTGATCGAGGCGTTGATGATGAAGCAGGGGCAACAAGGACAAGGTGGAGGTCAATAATGGATCACTATCCAACCTATACTAAGCAGTTTAGGATAAGCAGGTAGGTAACAATAGCAGGTACAAAAGCAGGCTATACATCAGAATAGGAGCAATCAATAACAATAGCAAAATCTAATGCAAGCATGAGATAATGGAAAGGGCGATATCGGGATGATCAAAGCGGGGGCTTGCCTGGAAGCTCCGCTGAAAGGGAAGAAGGGGTCGTCGTCGACGTAGTCGATCTCACAGTTGCATCAGCAGCGGTCTCGGGGTCTACCGGAGAGAAGAGGGGGAAGAAACAGTAAATATAAGGCACACAGATGCATGACATGACAATAAGAAGCACTAGGCATGTTCTAACGCAGTACTATGCGATACCGGCGAAGGCGAATAACATCCGAAAAGTTTTCCCAGAATTAGGCATTTTTGGACAGATGAAACAGAGGGGAAAGTTTGCATGTTCGCTATGCTAGGGATGCGTGACAGATGAATGCACTGCGTATTCGGACTAGTCACATTTTTCTGAGCAACTTTCATGTATAAAACTTTTTCATCCGAGTTACGGATTAATTCCTACGATTTTTCAAAGATTTAAACAATATTCTGAAATTAAAATTAATTCGAAAATAACTATTAAACGCTAGATGCACCCAGCACGGTGTACACAAAGTGTACACAGTGACTGACAGGTGGGCCAGTGGGCCCAGTTGACCAGTCAACGTTTGACTAGTCAACAGGGGGTGGGCCCCCCTGTCATAGGCTCATTAGCTAATTACAGATTAAAATTTTGTTAATTAAGTTAATTAACCTTTTCTAATTAATTAATTAATTAACTAATTCATAATTATTATTTTAAAAAACTTTTTTCTTTTTCCTTTTTTTACAAGGGCTGGGCCCCGCCTGTCAAAGGCCCA
Organism: Triticum aestivum; assembly: GCF_018294505.1. NCBI lineage: Eukaryota > Viridiplantae > Streptophyta > Magnoliopsida > Poales > Poaceae > Triticum > Triticum aestivum. The sequence continues at coordinate 300,433,360 of NC_057796.1, forward strand.
TAGGCCATAGCGGTTGCGGGCTATTGGGCGCGGGCACGGGTGCCCGACGGGGCGAGCCCGAGCGCGGC